>NW_026900912.1:0-2501 GCF_033783945.1 Neopsephotus bourkii | reverse complement strand
TTGTCGTGGTTTAACCCAACCAGACCGCTTGTTACCCACTCCCCCCCGTTTCTTGCCCTCCCCTTACTCTCGGAGGGACGGAGAGGAGAATCAGAAAGAATGCAACTCCCACGGGTTGAGATAAGAACAGTTTAGTAACTAAGGTATAACACAAATCACTACTGCTACCACCAATAATAGTAATGATAAAGGAAATAACAAGGGAAGAAAATACAACACCCCATCACCAGGCGACTGATAACTCGCCCACCCCCAGCCCCACCAAGCACCGACCCATACCTCCTCCAACCCTGCAGTCCACTCAGCCCTTCCGGCTAACACCCAGTTACGTCCTGGGCATGACGTGCTGTGGTATGGAATACGTCTTTGGTCAGTTTGGGTCAGGTGTCCTGTCTCTGCTTCCTCCCGGCCTCCCCTCCTCCCTGGCAGAGCATGAGACTCACAAAGTCCTTGGCCAAACCAAAACATCACCTCTATCAGCTTTGTTCCGAGCCCGAAAGTCAAAACACAGCACTGCACCAGCTACCAAGAAGGAGAAAAAATGACTGCTGCTGCTAAACCCAGGACATTATCCACCCCTTATTCCATACCATTCACGTCATGCTCAGATCCTACATTTTCAATATACCATCACTCCGATCTCAGTGCACTTCTATCTTAGTGCAAAGACTAGTCCCTATAAAGCTGCTGATTCCATCTGGTCCATGATGTCAGGCGCCATCTCTTGTAACAGTCTTTCAGAGCAGGAGAGGCTGTGTGCAGTGTTCACACACAGGAATAACCTGGGCAGTAGTGTCCATTGTTAGGTCCACCCCTTGATCATGAGTCCATCTCGATGTTGCATCTCTGCTCTGTTGGCCTTAAGGGTCATGGTCCCATCAGGTTCAAAATAATTCGTTGTCCTTCCATCTCCAATGTTTCCAAAGCACTGGAGGGGCCCAGTGGACTAGATACTTGCCCATACTGTCCCACACTCCCTGCCACTCATGGCTGTCCAGCCTTAGGGAAAACCTCTTGGTCCTCCCATATTGTTGTCTAACCCCCGATAAGACCCAAACCTGACTCTGCTTAAATTTTGGGATCAGACACAATGGTGGTGGGTAAAACACACTCTGCATGTGTGCCAACATAGTGAACACCATCACAATCAGCAGGCAGGTCCCAAGGGTACCCAAAGGCCATCCAAAACCTTCAGAACTCTCAAACGATGCTGCTGTACTTGTCACTGGGGCTGGTGTAGTTGCTGTGCTTGCCGGCTCTCCCACCACCAGCTTCTCTTTTCCTGAGTCCAGATCTTCCTCCTCTGCCTTGCTGGGAAATGCTGCGGGGTCTCCTGCGTCCTCCTGGGGCTCGGCGGGCGGCTTCCGGGGAATGCTCTCGGCCGTCGCGGGGCTGGGCTCTGCCGCGGGGCTCGGCTCCTCTGCGGGGCTCGGCTCCTCCGCCGCCTCCTCCCGCTCCTCGACCGCCCCGACCTCCTCCACCGGCAGCCGCTCCCTGCCGGCCTCCAGCCCCGCTCCCGCTTGGTCCCCGGGGCCGCTCTCCCAGGCCGCTTCAGCAGCCGCCGGCTCCCGGGGCCGCCCCCCCTCGGCTCCCCAGAGCCTCACGCAGACGGAGGCGAGGGCGAGGGCCAGGACGGTGAGGAGAAGCCGGACGGCCGGGGACCAGTCCACGGCCACGTCCGTCCCGCCCTGCTGCTGGAGCTCGCCCGTATTACACGTCATTGCCATAAAGTAGAGTGAGACAAGAACCTTAGCCCAAGCCCCACAGTTGATAAACACTAACACAGCAAATACCGGCTCTAAGTAAGTTACAACATTCTGAAGCTCTGAGATCAAGAGGAACAACTCTGAGATCCAATAAATCAGCATTGTGACAGTCAGATCTGTCGTTATCTCAACCCCTCGTGCCCCACGTTGGGCGCCAAAAAGAACTGTCGTGGTTTCACCCCACCCAGACAGCTTGTTACCCACTCCCCCCCCTTTTTTGCCCTCCCCCTACTCTCGGAGGGACGGAGAGGAGAATCAGAAAGAATGCAACTCCCATGGGTTGAGATAAGAACAGTTTAGTAACTAAGGTATAACACAAATCACTACTGCTACCACCAATAATAGTAATGATAAAGGAAATAACAAGGGAAGAAAATACAACACCCCATCACCAGGCGACTGATAACTCGCCCACCCCCAGCCCCACCAAGCACCGACCCATACCTCCTCCAACCCTGCAGTCCACTCAGCCCTTCCGGCTAACACCCAGTTACGTCCTGGGCATGACGTGCTGTGGTATGGAATACCTCTTTGGTCAGTTTGGGTCAGGTGTCCTGTCTCTGCTTCCTCCCGGCCTCCCCTCCTCCCTGGCAGAGCATGAGACTCACAAAGTCCTTGGCCAAACCAAAACATCACCTCTATCAGCTTTGTTCCGAGCCCGAAAGTCAAAACACAGCACTGCACCAGCTACCAAGAAGGAGAAAAAATGACTGCTGCTGCTAAACCCAGGACACA
>NW_026900911.1:0-2465 GCF_033783945.1 Neopsephotus bourkii | reverse complement strand
AGTCACTCGGCAGGGACCGGTGGTTACTTGGATTGGGCTGGGGATTGGTCAGTGGGTGCTGAGCAATTATATTGGGCATCACTTGTCTGTCTTCAGTTTTAATCCTCTCTCCATTTTTACCACCCTTTTCATTACTGTTGCTGTTGTTGTTGTTACAGTATTTGTCTGTATTTAAATTATTAAACTGTTCTTATCTAAATCACGTGTTTTACCTTTTTTTGGTTCTTCTTCCCATCCCACCAAGGGGCAGGAGGGTGGTGGGGAGGGAGCAAGCAGATGCATGGTACTTAGTTCTCAGCCAGGGTTCAAACGGACAAGAAAGTAGTGGAGCATTGAACAACAGAGGAAGTAAAAGAACTGGCCTTAGGTTTTTTGTACGTTTAAGAAGGTAAGCAGAAAAAGCCTATTTTTTTTTTTTTTTTACAGGACTCTAAAATATGGCAAAGTTTTGAGGTAGTAAAGGTGAGAAAAGATTTTGTATATCATTTTTTTTTCCTCTGTGTCTAATGTATCTTTGCCTTGGTCACGAAGAAAGAATTCTTGTAAATAATAGAGATGGAATGTGAGGAATAGGAATAATATTGATCGAATCTAGAATAATTTTTCCTATCTTTTCATACATTTGCTATTCTGATCTAGTAGATCTCTATTCAACAGTTTTGAAATTACTTTTTACTTTATATTTTAATGCCAGCTACCCCTAAAGGTATGTAACTTGCAGTATATTGTTCAGCCACTGGCTATCCTGAAAAAAGGCAAGGAAAGGCTAGATTAAGATTCGCTCTTAGGCAGAAGTTCTTCCCTGTGAGGGTGCTGAGGTGCTGGCACAGGGTGCCCAGAGAAGCTGTGGCTGCCCCATCCCTGGCAGTGTTCAAGGCCAAGTTGGACGGGGCTTGGAGCCACCTGCTCTAGCGGAAGCTGTGCTTGCCCGTGGGAGGGTGTAGGAACTGGATGAGCTTTTAGGTCCCTTCCAACCCAAACCCATTTATGACTCTCTCCCTCACTACCCCATACACTTGGCAGCTTTTCACACAGTGGTTCATGTTAAACAAAGGAGACTGGAAGTTCACTGTGTAATCAAGTTCAGAGTCCTGATTACACAGCTTTTTTTCTAAGGAAGTTTCTTCTTGTTTAAAATGGGCCATATTCAGTGAACTAGAACTCTGTGCTTGCTGTTAGCGTTGCATTTTTCAGTATTTAACAACAGACCGCTGCAAATGGTCAGCTTTTACCTGTGGATGTACCTTGCTACAGCTGAACCTGGGACACTTACATAGAGGTAGAGATGTGTAAACAGCGTTAATCATACAGTTATACAGGATATAAACAAAATATCCTTCATTAATCCTGTGTATTTCTTCTTGCAATCTATGCCGAATTCCATGGGCTTTCTTGGAATTCTCTTTGGATATACATGTTCAGCTGTGGAGATCAAATTGTTTGAGTGGGCTTATTTAATAAGATGCCTCAGTTCTTTATCTAAAGTCACCTTCAGATAAAAACAAGGGAAACAAACCCCTCAGCTCTTTGATTGCTTTTAAGTGCACAACAACTTCAGATTTTCACTATTTATTTGAAATGTCATTAATACCTTTCCAATATTTTGGTCACACGAGCTGCTTTCTTGCCCTTTCATGCAGTGACCACATCTGTGAGCTAGGTGCATAAGCAGCACTCATTACTTGCTTATTGCAGGACATTCAGTTTCAGATTTTTGAATTAGAGAGAGGAGAGATGCCTCCCAGTTCTCCAGGTGATGCTTAAAAGAGCTCAGATCTTTAGAGTTCACTAGTGAAGATATCTTCCTGAGGTTAAGCTAATAACTTCTTTTATACCTTATTAGCTATTAGCTGACTATTTATCACTCACTGTTCCTGTAGTCTTCCACTCTAAGTACTTTTTTCCTTTTCTTTTTGTTTTCTTTTTCCAACTGTTGCATTATGAGAGGGCTAGAAAGCAGGACGTGTCTTCCCAGTCATGCTTCCTTGTCCTCAGCAAGGAAACCAAATATAAAGAGGCAGGGGAAGAACCTCACAGAATTCTATCATTTTAAAACCAGCTTTTCTTCGAGCAGTGGAACACCAAGGAGCAACAGAATAAATGATTCAACATTTTGTCTTGCAGGATCCACCTATGATGATCTCATTAGTGTGACTACCCCTTTCTCTAGCATGAGTTCAGTGTGCTGCAAAACGCATGCTCTCTTGTTTAGAGATGACTATTTATCTTGTAGCAGAACCTAAGGATAAACTGCATCATGTCCTGTATACTCATCATACAAAAGTGGAGAAAGAAAATAATTTCTGTCCTGCAGAGCTAGCTCCAAGGAGAGGTAATTGATATGTTAAAGAAAGAAGAATAAGGTGGGAGTGATATTAATCTGAAAAAAAACAAAAGGTATTTTAGTCCATGGTGAGAGCATGTAAACTGTGTTGTACCTGTGAGGTTTTCACAGGTCTGATGAG
>NW_026900910.1:0-2492 GCF_033783945.1 Neopsephotus bourkii | reverse complement strand
TCTCCAAGCTGTTGTGGGGTGTGAGCAGGTCTCTGTGCCTCAGTTTCCCCAACCTTTAAGAACCACAACAGGCTGCGATGCTGCTGCCCCCATAAGAGGGGATAAAGAGATCCCGCCGTGCCTCTGAGCCTGCTGACACACAGCCCAAGGCACGCAGCCTCCCTGCAGCTCTCCAGGAGGAATTGCAGCCCCAAAAGCCTGGAGCTCTAGAAATACACCCAAAGATAAGACAGACGCCGCCTGCCAGGCGGTGGTGACAGCCTGCTCTGCGGCCACACCATAGCCCTGCCTCTGCTCCTCACCAGCCACCACCTCCACTTGAGGCCCCAGCTGCAGGGTCCACATTCCTGTGGCAATGATGCTTCCCAGCCTTCCCTTTCTACCCCAACGGCTGTGGGAAGCAGGAGGCTGGAGTTGGTTTCCTCCTCCACTGCATCCAATGACTGTGCCCATGTCACCCGCAGGAGCAGACCCGGAGGAGACGATCCTGAATGCATTCAAGGTGTTCGATCCAGAGGGAAAAGGGCTGAAATCTGCCTAGTGAGTGCAGGGGTTGCCCAAGGGGAGGGCGGGTGTCCTCACTGAGGCCTCCCTGGGGCTCACCACACTCTTGGTTGCAGCATCAAAGAAACGCTGATGACACAGGGCGAGAGGTTTTCCCAGGAAGAGGTACGAGCTCCTTCCCTCCATCCCGACAGACCCCCAGCCACAAACCCCTCCTGTGCCACTTTTCCAAGCTGTCTCCTTCCCCACAGGTCGAGCAGATGTTCGCAGCCTTCCCTCCGGACACGTCTGGCAACCTGGATTACAAAAACCTCGTCCATGTCATTCCACACGGCGAAGAGAAGGACTAACTGGGCACTGCGAGATCGCCTCTCTGGCTCCCACATGTTCCATGGGGAGCGTGTGAATGGCATCCACATTAAAGTGCCTTTTGGCAAGAAGAAATTCAGCCGCTGGTGTGAACAGTGCTTGGGCTTGTGTGGTGGGCCTGTGTGGTGTGTCTGTGCCTTTGGATCCCTCCCAGACCCGCACCCCACCGTTGCAGCCCCACTGCACATCACCCCCATGTGCCCTCAGTCCCTCTGCCTCCACATGTCCCAGCCTGGCCCAGATCCCAGCCCCAAACAGCCCGTTTGGGCTGTGGCAAGCAGCCATCTGGTCCCACCAGCCCAGCACCAGCACTGACCTCAGCTTTACTTTAGGCAGCAGAGAGCTGCCTGCTCCTTCCAGGTTAGGAGAGAACACCCAGCAAGCACATTGCTTGGGCAAGCATAGGGCGGAACTGGGACTGTGGTCCCCATCTCCTCCCTAGTAGCTACATAATGCCTGGCTGCAGGAAGGGTGCTAGGCTGTGCCATGGGGACAGCATCCCACCGGAGAGTAGTGGTCCCTTTACACAGCAGCTGTCAGCAGTGGGTGGAGCCATGCCAAATACCACCTTTTGAAGCCTGCAGAAGGCATTGGGCTCCTTCCAGAGGAGAAGGGAGATGGAATGATGTCCAGGAGGCAGAAGCAGAGGGGAACTCAAGATTAAAACTATTTATTCCATCCCTGGTGCAGTCTCATCCGTGCCAGCAGCGTTGTCCCAGTCCTTCTTGCGGTTCTGGAGAACCATCTGACGGAGCTGACCATGGTCCAGAGGCACCTCCACTGCCCAAGAAAACATCCACCCCATCACACACACCTTCTATACCTGCGGACAGGTATATATTCCTACTTCTATACCTGGTAGGGCGGGACAGGCTGGGTGGGATTAGCTGGGGAGGACGGGTGACAGTGGGACATAGGAATCATGGATTATCTGGCTGCATGGACGCAGCCCTTTCCTCCCACCTACAGCACTCACAGGCATCGATGGCGTTGTTGTTGGCGTTCAGGGTGGGAGGTGGTGGGCAGATCTGGGACCAGTTGATCTCCTGGAGGAGCTCAGGACTTCCCAGCAGTGGGTTGGTGAAGGGCAGGTCCAGAGAAGTGCCTTCAGTCAGGGTGTAGCGCAGGATGGACTCCAGCAGCAGGAGCTCATTGGTCTTCTTCTCCACAAGACCTGGGTGGGAAGAAGCACCATCCTACAGGGCTTCTGTGGGCCCAAACCTGCCACCAGATGTTTGCTGAGAAGGGGATCCATGGATTTCCCCATGGAAGTGCTGTCAGGCAGCTTGTCTCCCCAGGGACAAGGGTGGGTCCCACAACCAGAGATAAGATGAGGGCTGGGGGGGTCTACTGGGATCATAGAATCATAGAATCAACTAGGTTGGAAAAGACCTTTAAGATGAAGTCCAACCTTTACCCCAGCACTGACAAGACCACCACTAAACCACATTACTGAGGGCCTCATCTACATGGTTTGTGAGCACTTCCAAGGACGGTCAGGTTAGCTCCTGAATTTGATGGGAATTTGGCATGGTTGCCAGGAGCCCTCCAATCCCCCTCTCACCATGCACTGAGAGACAGGGCTGCCAAAGCCTATGCAGGGCCCTTTTCTGACATTT